>NC_092100.1:36040318-36061764 GCF_045679555.1 Salvelinus alpinus | reverse complement strand
TCCTGTTAGAAGGTAACAGATTATTTTATTACAATAGTTAAAATGGATTTTCATTGTGTTCCATGATGTTATTTGCCCCCTAGTGGAGCTTTCTGGTACTTAGAGTGTACACAAACAGGAAGTAGAGAATTCGTTCTGCACGCTTAGAAGCAGCTAAAAACAACGCTACGGTGCAGGTCTTTCAGTTTAGTTATTTCTTGTCACGCTTCAGCCTTGGAAAATATTTGTTTGTAAGTTCGATTCAAGCATTTAGCTAATGATGATAATCTTGTTATTGATAGAGTTTCTTACATATCAATGTTGGTTGGTTGCATTTACTCACAAATTGCAATGCCTTTCATGTATGATGTTAGCTGTATTACTTTGCTCGTGCGTCATGCAAACGAATTGTAAAATATACAATACTGTATTTTTGTTACTGTTTCTAGTGTAATATGCCTTGTTATTCTACATAGATGGTTGTACATTATTAGAGTAATGAAAGGAGTTAGTCAATTACCATATGAGAAAGCAATTAGCTATATGGTTTGGCATCATGCCAGATGCATGGTACCGTAGCACGTGCTTTGTATTCATGCAACTTCAAATGTATAATGTACAGCTACAGTATGTTGGTGTGAATTGAATACTAAAGTATATTCTTTTCTGTGTTTTGCAGTTTTACAACATAAACGTTTACAATATATTCATTCAAGAAAAGTTACGCCTTGGGAGTTTTATTGAAGACTTAGTTGTTAGCTATCTGTCTAGTTTTGCATGGGAACGCAACTCAAGGGCAGAATAGTAAAAAAACATCATCACGGCGGGCTCAAGCTCAAGAATAACCACACACGGTGGTTTTGTTTCTACATTCATCAGCCAACAAAGCCTCTGTTCCTATGGAAGACCAGCAGTCTACGGTACAACAACCAGAGCCAAGAGTTCGACAGAGAGAGATGGAGGAGCCTCTTCAGCACATTGGGACCAAGTCTCAATCTACAAGATCAAGGTCATCAAAACAGTCAAGCAGATCCTCAACGGTGAGTTCTGCAGCCATCAAAGCACGCGCCAGAGCAGACGCAGCGCGTGCACAAGTCTCCTATGCTGAGAAGGAAGCTTCTGTGATGAAACAAAAGGCAGAAATAGAGGCCAGCTTGTTGAAGCAAAAAGCTGACCTCGAGGCAAGTTTATATGTTCTCCAAGTTGAGAGAACAGCTGCTGCTGCGTTGGCTGAAGCTGCAGCCTTTGAAGAAGCTGTAGGATCAGAACGCAGAGAACTTCACAAAGAACTAGACACAGGGACACAGCCCTTAAGTCCAGTCCAGCGTACCTGTGAGTATGTGCAACAACATGCTAGGTCCTACTTTGCTGAACTTCCATTTGAAGTGGAGAAACAAGAGCTTAGTGTTGACCCAGCTACATACCATAATCCAGAAAGTAGCAAACAACAGAACATGAGCAGAGACTCTCCGTTCAAAAGAAATGAACAGCAGCATGGTGTAAATGGAAAACAAGCCCACTTCCAGTCACACACACAAAGCGTCCCTGAGTCACAAGTGGCACCAGACCTCATCAAGTACCTCCTACGCCGTGAGATGGTGAGTTCCGGACTCCTGAAGTTTGATGATCGCCCTGAAAATTATTGGGCATGGAAAGCATCCTTTCTCAATGCGATCAGAGACTTGAATTTATCAGCCAGGGAAGAGTTAGATCTAATTACCAAGTGGCTAGGGGCAGAGTCGTCTGAGCAAGCAAACAGAATTAGATCTGTCCATATTTTCAACGCAACAGCAGGGCTTAACATGGTCTGGCAACGACTAGAAGAGTGCTATGGTACACCTGAAGTGATCGAGAATGCACTGTTGAAGAAAATTCATGATTTTCCAAAACTGGCTAACAAAGACAATCACAAACTAAGAGAACTAGGTGACATTCTTCTCGAACTGGAGTGTGCTAAAGTAGAAGGGTACCTTCCAGGCCTCGCTTATCTGGACACATCTCGGGGGGTAAACCCTATAGTAGAGAAACTACCATTCAGTTTACAAGAAAAATGGATTGCGCAGGGATCCAAATACAAGGAGGACTATCGGGTAGCATTCCCACCATTCTCGTTCTTCTCGAGATTCATCAGGAACCAGGCGAAAACTAGAAACGACCCCAGTTTCACCCTCTACACCGCAACTAACCAGGTGTCTATGAAAAGTGAGAAACCTGCCAGGTACAGCAGCAAGACACCTGTGACTGTATACAAAACCGATGTGTCATCTGAGCCCTCAGACCACCAAACCAAACCCAGTAAGACAAAGATTGAAAACCCTGACCATCAATGCCCGATACATAACAAACCTCATCCTCTTAAAAAGTGTCGTGGGTTTAGGTACAAAACTCTAGATGAGCGCAAATCATATCTCAAAGAGAATGGAATTTGTTTCCGATGTTGTGGGTCAACTCAGCACAGAGCTAAAGACTGTAAGGTGTCAATCAAGTGCTCTGAGTGCGACAGCGACAGACATCTTGCTGCTCTGCATCCAGGTCCAGCCCCTTCAAATACAGACACTGCTACAGCAGAGAAAGAGCATGGCGGGGAGCAAGGTGACGATGCTCTTCTATCTGTCACCTCAAAGTGTACGGAGATCTGTGGTGAGGCAGTTAATCCAAGATCATGTTCAAAAATATGCCTAGTTAAAGCTTATCCGGCTGGGAAAAGAGAGAAAGCTGTCAAAATGTATGTAGTGCTTGATGAACAGAGTAACAAATCTCTGGCCAAGACAGAGTTTTTCAATCTCTTCAACATCAACGACAACTCTGCTCCATACACCATGAAGACCTGTTCTGGGGTAACAGAGACTTCAGGCAGGAGAGCCGTCAACTTCATGGTGGAGTCTATAGACGGACACATGCAGCTATCTCTCCCTACTCTGATAGAGTGTGATATGATGCCAGACGATAGGACGGAGATTCCCTCCCCCGACATTGCGTATCATCATCCCCATCTGCAACCAGTTATGGACAAAATTCCAGCTGTGGACCCAGACGCTCCCATCCTCCTGCTCTTAGGACGAGACATCTTAAGGGTACACAAGGTACGAGAGCAAATCAATGGGCCCCACGACACTCCTTATGCACAGCGACTCGACCTCGGGTGGGTCATCGTGGGTGAGGTCTGTCTGGGAACGGCTCACCGACCAGCCAATGTTAACGTGTTCAGGACAAACATACTTCAGAATGGTCGCACATCCTATCTGAGCCCTTGCCCTGACATCATCCAGGTAAAAGAGAACTACAACAGTGTAGCTCAGAAACACATCTCTCCCTCTACAATGCACTCGAGAGATCCAAACACAACTGTGAACACAGACAACCTGGGATGTTCCGTGTTCGACAAAACACAAGACGATGATAAACCAGCACCATCAGTGGAGGACAAAGCCTTTTTGGACATTATGGACAAACAGGTTTTCCAGGATGATGGAAACAACTGGGTGGCTCCACTACCTTTTCGCCCCACTCGACGTCGCCTTCCTAATAACAGGGAGCAGGCCATAAACCGTCTCACATCACTTCGCAGGACTTTAGACAAAAAGCCTGACATGAAGCGTCATTTTATTGACTTCATGCAAAAGATGCTGGATAACGACCAAGCCGAACCTTCACCGCCACTAGAGGGAGACAAAGAATGTTGGTATCTACCCATATTTGGTGTTTACCATCCACAAAAGCCTGAACAAATAAGAGTAGTATTTGACTCCAGTGCTAAGTGTCAAGGCGTGTCACTTAACGATGTTCTGCTCAGTGGTCCAGACTTAAACAACACACTCTTGGGTGTCCTAATGCGCTTCCGCAAGGATTGCATTGCACTAACAGCAGATGTGCAACAAATGTTTTACTGTTTTGGTGTACGTGAGGATCACAGAGATTACTTAAGGTTTCTCTGGTATGAAGACAACAATCCAGATAGAAACATAACTGAGTACAGGATGAAAGTCCATGTATTTGGGAACAGCCCTTCACCAGCCGTAGCCATCTACTGCATGAGACGAGCAGCGCTACAGGGTGAGAAGGAACATGGATCAGAACCCAAGCAATATGTAGTGAGGAACTTCTACGTCGATGATGGGCTGACATCAGTAGCTACAACAGAAGACGCTATCAACATTCTAAGAAAAACACAAGCAATGTTGGCGGAGTCCAACATGAAACTACACAAGATTGCATCCAATAGCAAAACAGTTATGGAAGCCTTCCCTATGGAGGACCGTGCAAAAGACTTAAAAGATCTGGACCTAGGAGTGGATCCTCTCCCCTTTCAACGGAGTCTGGGACTTTCCTGGAACCTGGAAACAGACAGCTTCTCATTCCAGGTGTCCCACAATGAGAAGCCTTTTACGCGGAGAGGCATCCTGTCCACAGTGAATAGTCTTTATGACCCCCTTGGGTTCGTGGCTCCAATAACAATGCAAGGTAAAGCCTTAATCAGAGAACTCTCTTCTGATCAGAGTGAGTGGGATGCCCCTCTTCCCCCAGAAAAAGAAGAGAAATGGAAAATGTGGAAGGATTCTTTGATGGAGTTGGAACATATGTATATTCAGCGGACCTACATCCCAGTCTCCTTGTCTACCACTCAAAGAAGAGAGCTACACATCTTCTCGGATGCCTCTACAGTAGCCATAGGAGCGGTAGCCTACCTGAGAGTTATTGACTCGGAAGGTCAATGCCATGTTGGATTTGTCATGGGGAAATCAAAATTGGCCCCTCGTCCGGCCCACACTATCCCACGCCTAGAACTGTGTGCGGCTTTGCTAGCTGTTGAGATGTATGAACTGATCAGAGACGAAATTGACATTGATGTAAATGTGGCCAAGTTCTACACAGACAGTAAGATAGTTCTCGGTTACATCCACAATGTCACCAAAAGATTCTATGTGTATGTTGCCAATAGGGTAACTCGCATCAGGAAGTCTACCCATCCAGATCAGTGGTGTTATGTAAACACTGACAGCAATCCAGCAGACCATGCAACCAGGCCTATATTTGCTGCGCTCTTAAAGTACACCAGTTGGTTCTCAGGTCCACCTTTCCTGACCCAAACAAACTCAAGTGAGCCTGAGAACATAAATTTTGACCTTGTAGAGCCTCACGCAGACGCAGAGATTCGACCAGACGTCACTGTCTTCGCCTCTAAGGTTTCTGGAGCTCAACTCGGCTCTCATCGCTTTGAGAGGTTCTCAAGCTGGAAAGCTCTCAATCAAGCCACAGCACGACTCATTCATGTTGCCAGATCCTTCCATGAAGGTGCGGACAACACCAGCTGCAGAGGCTGGCATGACTGTAATAAACCATGCGGTACAAGTGAGTTGTCACAAGCCAAAACAGCAATCATTCACTGTGTGCAACATGAAGCCTTCAGAGAGGAATTCAAATGCCTTGAAAAAGGAAAAGAGTTCCCTAAACAAAGTACAATCAAAAAACTGAACCCAGTGATTGATGAGGATGGGTTGCTGAGGGTGGGAGGCCGCTTATCCTCCGCCGACATGTCACAAGACGAAAAACATCCTCTCATCATCCCACGGACACATCATGTCGCCACCCTGCTGGTAAGACATTATCACGAGCAAGTGGCTCACCAGGGCCGGCATTTTTCAGATGGAGCTATTCGAGCAGCAGGCTTCTGGATTATTGGGAGCAAACGTCTGGTCTCTGGTATCATTCACAAGTGTGTCACCTGCCGCAAGGTTAGAGGAAGGTTAGTTGACCAAAAGATGGCTGACTTGCCTGCAGACAGACTCTCATCTGAACCACCATTCACCAGCGTTGGACTTGATGTGTTTGGACCATGGAATGTCATAACTCGTCGCACTAGAGGTGGTAGCGCAGACTCCAAGCGCTGGGCGGTGCACTTTACATGTATGTCTACTAGAGCAGTCCATATCGAGCTCATCGAATCTATGTCCACATCCAGCTTCATCAACGCGCTGAGGCGTTTTTTCTCTATCCGTGGTCCAGCAAAAGTGCTACGCTCTGATCGAGGTACAAACTTTATAGGTGCCTGCAGGGAACTGAGTATCGACACAAATGACTCAGAACTGACTAAATACCTCTCAGATAAGGGATGTACTTGGATATTTAATCCTCCACACTCGTCTCATATGGGTGGTTCTTGGGAGAGACTCATTGGGGTTGCCAGACGTATCCTTGATGCTATGCTGTTTCAGACGGGCTCCACTCGTCTCACACATGAGGTCTTGAGCACTCTTATGTCTGAAGTTATGGCAATAATCAATGCGAGACCCCTAGTGTCAGTGTCAACGGACCCTGACATGCCTGCCATTCTCACACCCTCAATGTTACTGACACAAAAGACCAGCGCTACCTCAGCCCCTTCTGGATACTTCAGCATGAACGACCTTCATGGAAAACAGTGGAAGCAAGTCCAGTGTCTCGCTGACACCTTTTGGAAAAGGTGGAGACAGGAGTACCTGACAACGCTGCAGAGACGCAGAAAATGGACAGCAGAAAAGCCAAATGTAAAAGTGGGAGATGTTGTCTTATTGAAAGATAGTCAGGCACACAGAAATGACTGGCCAGTCGGGCTTGTGGTCAAAAAACCTTTCCCAGTACTGACAAAAAGGTTAGGAAAGTAGAACTAAACATTGTCAAGCAAGGAGCTGCTAAGGTGTTTCTGAGACCAATCTCAGAGATTGTTGTTCTTCTTTCTGAAGCATCCTAGAGACAAAAGATAATAATAGAAAGGACATTATTTGTTTCTTGATATGTTTTATTTCATAGTGGCACAATTTCATTATACCAGGCGGGGAGTGTGCTGCCATCCTGTTAGAAGGTAACAGATTATTTTATTACAATAGTTAAAATGGATTTTCATTGTGTTCCATGATGTTATTTGCCCCCTAGTGGAGCTTTCTGGTACTTAGAGTGTACACAAACAGGAAGTAGAGAATTCGTTCTGCACGCTTAGAAGCAGCTAAAAACAACGCTACGGTGCAGGTCTTTCAGTTTAGTTATTTCTTGTCACGCTTCAGCCTTGGAAAATATTTGTTTGTAAGTTCGATTCAAGCATTTAGCTAATGATGATAATCTTGTTATTGATAGAGTTTCTTACATATCAATGTTGGTTGGTTGCATTTACTCACAAATTGCAATGCCTTTCATGTATGATGTTAGCTGTATTACTTTGCTCGTGCGTCATGCAAACGAATTGTAAAATATACAATACTGTATTTTTGTTACTGTTTCTAGTGTAATATGCCTTGTTATTCTACATAGATGGTTGTACATTATTAGAGTAATGAAAGGAGTTAGTCAATTACCATATGAGAAAGCAATTAGCTATATGGTTTGGCATCATGCCAGATGCATGGTACCGTAGCACGTGCTTTGTATTCATGCAACTTCAAATGTATAATGTACAGCTACAGTATGTTGGTGTGAATTGAATACTAAAGTATATTCTTTTCTGTGTTTTGCAGTTTTACAACATAAACGTTTACAATATATTCATTCAAGAAAAGTTACGCCTTGGGAGTTTTATTGAAGACTTAGTTGTTAGCTATCTGTCTAGTTTTGCATGGGAACGCAACTCAAGGGCAGAATAATTACATATGTGTTATTTCATAGTTTTGATGACTTCACTATTATTCTACAAAAATAGTAAAAATAAAGAAAAACCCTTGAATGTGTAGGTGTGTCCAAACGTTTTACTGGTACTATATGTGTGTGGTTAAAACAACAAGTCTTATAACCCTTGTTCACAAGAAAAGTTAATTGGTAGTCCCATAGACTGGTCACTCTTCCTAGACACACAGCTGGTTACAGGAGACGCTGGTATCTCCTGATGGACCC
Source organism: Salvelinus alpinus (assembly GCF_045679555.1). Taxonomy (NCBI): domain Eukaryota; kingdom Metazoa; phylum Chordata; class Actinopteri; order Salmoniformes; family Salmonidae; genus Salvelinus; species Salvelinus alpinus. The sequence goes on along the minus strand of NC_092100.1, from coordinate 36,053,928 downwards.
TGACAAAAACCATGGAGATTATTGTTAGTCTGACTGGGGAAGGGTGAGGGTGCTCAGATATCTGTATGGCCATCATTCTTAAATGGAAGAAATTTGGAACCACTAAGACTCTTCCTAGAACTGCCCACCCAGCCAAACTGAGCAATCGGAGAAGAAGGACCAAGAACCTGATGGTCACTCTGACAGAGCTCCAGAGTTATTCTGTGGAAATGGGAGAACCTTCCAGAAGGACAACCATCTCTGCAGCACACCACCAATCAGACCATTATGGTAGAGTGGCCAGACGGAAGCCACTCCTCAGTTAAAGGCACATGACAGCCCACTTGGAGTTTGCCAAAAGGCACCTAAAGGACTCTCAGACCATGAGAAACAAGATTCTCTGGTCTGATGAAACCAAGACTGAACTCTTTGGCCTGAATGCCAGGCGTCACGTCTGGAGGAAACCTAGCACCATCCCAACGGTGAGGCATGGTGGTGGCAGGATTGAGGGAAAGATGAACAGAGCAAAGTACAGAGAGATCCTTGATCTCCTGTTCCAGAGCGCTCAGGACCTCAGACTGGGGCAAAGGTTCACATTCCAACAGGACAACGACCCTAAGCACAGAGCCAAGACAACGCAGGAGTGGCATTGGGACAAGTGTCTGAATGTCCTTGAGTGGCCCATCCAGAGCCCGGACTTGAACCTGATCTAACAGCTCTGGAGAGACCTGAACATAGCTGTGCAACGACGCTCCCCATCCAACCTGGACTCCCGTGTGGCACACCGGTCTAAGGCGTGGTTCGATTCCAGGCTGTATCACAGCTGGCCGTGATTGGGAGTTCCATAGGGCGGCGCACAATTGGCCCAGCGTCGTTAGGGTTTGGCCGGGTTAGGCAGTCATTGTAAATCAGAATTTGTTTTTAACTGACTTGCCTAGTTAAATAAAAGAAACAAAAAACCTGACAGAGCTTGAGAGGATCTGCAGAGAAGAATGGGAGAAACTCCCCAAATACAGGTGTGCCAAGCATGTAGCATCATACCCAAGAAGAGTTGTGGCTGTAATCGCTGCCAAAGGTGCTTCAACAAAGTACTGAGTAAAGGGTCTGAATACTTATGTAAATGTTATATTTCAGTGTTTTTGTTATACATTTGCAAAAATGAATAAACCTTTTTTTGCTTTGTCATTATTGGGTGTTGTGTGTAGATTGATGAGGGGGGGGAAACAATTGAATCAATTTTAGAAATAAAGCTGTAACGTAACAAAATGTGGAAAAAGTCAAGGGGTCTGAATACTTTCCAAATGCACCGTATATTTGTGGTTAAAAGTCTTATTACCCCTGTTCACTGGAAAAGTTGATTGGTGGTCCCATAGACTGGTCACTCTTCATAGACACACAGCTGGTTACAGGAGACGCTGGTCTCTCATGATGGACCCTGACAAAAACCATGGAGATTATTGTTAGTCTGACTGGGGAAGAAATAGTTTTTGACGGCGCTCAGATATCTGTATCAGGATTATGTAGGTGTGTGGTAAAACTACGTTTTATTACCCCTGTTCACTGGACAATGGTTCTTTACTGAAGTTATATGGAGCATCGATTGACATGTCACTCTTCATGGACACACAGCTGGGTACAGGAGACACGGGTCTCTCCTGCTCCTCTTTCTCGCCTGAGACAATCTTTTTTGAAAAACTGTCCCCCTCCTCTCTCTCTGCAGAGAGACTCATTTTAGAAGTCGTAATTCCCTTCTCATGGGCAGACAAATACTACTGTCCTCTGACCTAGATCAGCCCTGTGAACACACACACACACCCACCTCCACCCATACAGAGAGAGAGGGAGAGAGAGAGTATCAATCATACACAATGCTGTCAAATAGCTACTACACACACTACCAAATTAAAATGGCTGATTTCTGTAACATTGGTTGGTTATCCAGGAAGTGTATCACTTTCGACTTTACGCATTTGCCAGCTATTGTCAACTGGACTACTTTAGCTTGTTTGCAACTTTGCTAGCATGTATACCTAGCTGGCACATGTACAAACCATAGCAGTGACAAAGATTAGTAGAATTTAAATGAATGAGGTGGTCATTTCTGCAAACAGTGTATTTTTTATGAATTTAGCTGGCTAGATTACACAGTTCGCAAACAGGACCAATAGTTGAATAGACATTAAATACGCTACTCCTTTAGTCTCCCCTTTTCCCCATCTCTGCTCTACTCTTCTCTTTCAATAACTTTCTATTTCCTTGTAGCAAGAAACAAAAACAGTCTGTAATGCTTACCACTGAGATGGGTTCCTCGGTTTGAGAATGTTGCTGTAGGCTGTAGCTTCTTTGTTTGACTGCTCAAAGGAGAGAAGGGCAGAAAGAAGGGAGGGCAAGCCAGGGCAGGAACAGTATTTGACTTCCGCCTTATGGGAATTTGATAGCTAGATTAGCTACATTTGCTTGGTAGGTTTTTGCTATGCCTCTTTCCTCTCTCTGTGATCTTTACGGATGCTTTTACGCTGTGTGGTGCATGGAAACAGAGTAATCTTCTGAGCCACTATCTTCAGACTGACATAGGACAAAGGGCAATGTGCATCACCAAAGTTGTCCGAAGTGATTTAATAAAAAAACAGGAAGAAATTTACACCAGCTGTCTGCATATGAAACCTTGTGAAACAGCCTGTTTTAAAACCTGGGAAAAAATGTATTAAAGATGGATTAACAAGTGACTCAGTGTGGCGTACAAACAAACAAAGCCTCCACTGTGATCCAACAGTTGTACATTTGATGAGAAAGAAAATATTTTTGCTGATAAATGTAGATACTTTACGCCTACTTAACGCCCACTGTAACAGTGTTTCTCTCCACCAGAGAGCACTGTTGTTTAATGAATGGTGAGGTTTGTCACCTGCTCCTCCTCGTCTGCCAAATCCTACTGCCAATATACCTTTTTACTTACCCTACGTTTGTCTTTTTCAATATACCTTTTACTTATCTCTATGGTTCTATTTTTATATTGATCTATTTCTCTCCTTCTCTCTCTCTCTTTTTCCAACTCTCTCTGTCTCTGTGCACCATCTCCACAATGCTGGACTTCAGTGGGGTTGCCATGTCAACTAGAAAGGATGTTACCATAGCAATCGTTCATTTAGGTGGGATACCATCGGATACCATACTGTAACCAAAGACATATAAATGTCAAATAGGGTCTGGGAGGGTGGGGGTTTGAGGTTGGGGTTTCTGGGAAGGGTTTAGGGGTGTTAGGGGTCTCGTTATCAGTGGTTAATTGCCACATTAGCAGGAACAGGGTAAATCTGTGGTGGATCAAACTGTATTACAGTGATAGCAACACCTCCTGGCACACGCCTGGGGGCAGTGGGAGGGGCGACTGGCATCATGTGTGTGTGTGTCTAATTACATTTGGGTTGGTTGCATGATGGTTGTTTTATTGATCCAGTCTGCATTCCCACCAAGATTCCCACCAAGATTCCCACACAGATGAATCTCTTTCTTTTCTCTCTCTCTCCCTCTCCCTCTCCCTCTCTCTCTCTCTCTCTCTCTCTCTCTCTCTCTCTCTCTCTCTCTCTCTCTCTCTCTCTCTCTCTCTTCGCAATCACATGTGTGTGTTTAGTTGCTGTTTACTAGATTGTCTCTGAATATACAGCCTATGCATGCCTCTGACACGCACATATTCCCCCGAGAGATCTCTACACGTGCTGCGCCTGTCACAAGATTATATATAAACACAATTGTACATTGTTTAAAAAATATTTATCCTCTATTTTATTTTTTTTATTTTTTATTTAACCTTTATTTAACCAGGTAGGCAAATTGAGAACACGTTCTCATTTACAATTGCGACCTGGCCAAGATAAAGCAAAGCAGTTCGACACATACAACAACACATAGTTACACATGGAGTAAAACAAACATATAGTCAATAATACAGTGAAAAAAAAAAAAAAGTCTATATACAATGTGAGCAAGTGAGGTGAGATAAGGGAGGTGAAGGCAAACAAATATATGTATAAATAAATAAAAATATAAAAGGCCATGGAGGCGAAGTGAGTACAACACAGCAAGTAAAATAAAAACAAAAAAAAACACTGGAATGGTTGGTTTGCAGTGGAAGAAAGTGCAAAGTAGAGACAGAAATAATGGGGTGCAAAGGAGCAAAATAAATTAATAAATAAATACAGTAGGTAAAGAGGTAGTTGTTTGGGCTAAATTGTAGATGGGTTATGTACAGGTGCAGTAATCTATGAGCTGCTCTGACAGCTGGTGCTTAAAGCTAGTGAGGGAGATAGGTGTTTCCAGTTTCAGAGATTTTTGTAGTTCGTTCCAGTCATTGGCAGCAGAGAACTGGAAGGAGAGGCGTCCAAAGGAAGAATTGGTTTTGGGGGTGACTAGAGAGATATACCTGCTGGAGCGCGTGCTACAGGTAGGTGCTGCTATGGTGACCAGCGAGCTGAGATAAGGGGGGACTTTACCTAGCAGGGTCTTGTAGATGACCTGGAACCAGTGGGTTTGGCGACGAGTATGAAGCGAGGGCCAGCCAACGAGAGTGTACAGGTCGCAGTGGTGGGTAGTATATGGGGCTTTGGTGACAAAACGGATGGCACTGTGATAGACTGCATCCAATTTATTGAGTAGGGTTTTGGAGGCTATTTTGTAAATGACATCACCGAAGTCGAGGATTGGTAGGATGGTCAGTTTTACAAGGGTATGTTTGGCAGCATGAGTAAAGGATGCTTTGTTGCGGAATAGGAAGCCAATTCTAGATTTGACTTTGGATTGGAGATGTTTGATGTGAGTCTGGAAGGAGAGTTTACAGTCTAACCAGACACCTAGGTATTTGTAGTTGTCCACATATTCTAAGTCAGAGCCGTCCAAAGTAGTGATGTTGGACAGGCGGGCAGGAGCAGGCAGCGATCGGTTGAAGAGCATGCATTTGGTTTTACTTGTATTTAAGAGCAGTTGGAGGCCACGGAAGGAGAGTTGTATGGCATTGAAGCTCGCCTGGAGGGTTGTTAACACAGTGTCCCAAGAAGGGCCAGAAGTATACAGAATAGTGTCGTCTGCGTAGAGGTGGATCAGAGAATCACCAGCAGCAAGAGCGACATCATTGATGTAAACAGAGAAGAGAGTCGGTCCAAGAATTGAACCCTGTGGCACCCCCATAGAGACTGCCAGAGGCCCGGACAACAGACCCTCCGATTTGACACACTGAACTCGATCAGAGAAGTAGTTGGTGAACCAGGCGAGGCAATCATTAGAGAAACCAAGGCTGTCGAGTCTGCCAATGAGGATGTGGTGATTGACAGAGTCAAAGGCCTTGGCCAGGTCAATGAATACGGCTGCACAGTATTGTTTCCTATCGATGGCGGTTACGATATCGTTTATGACCTTGAGCGTGGCTGAGGTGCACCCATGACCAGCTCTGAAACCAGATTGCATAGCGGAGAAGGTGTGGTGGGATTCGAAATGGTCGGTAATCTGTTTGTTGACTTGGCTTTCGAAGACCTTAGAAAGGCAGGGTAGGATAGATATAGGTCTGTAGCAGTTAGGGTCAAGGGTGTCCCCCCCTTTGAAGAGGGGGATAACCGCAGCTGCTTTCCAATCTTTGGGGATCTCAGACGACACGAAAGAGAGGTTGAAGAGGCTAGTAATAGGGGTGGCAACAATTTCAGCAGATAGTTTTAGAAAGAAAGGGTCCAGATTATCTAGCCCGGCTGATTTGTAAGGGTCCAGATTTTGCAGCTCATTTAGAACATCAGCTGACTGTATTTGGGAGAAAGAGAAATGGGGAAGGCTTGGGCGAGTAGCAGAGGGGAGGGCAGTGCTGTTGTCCGGGGTAGGGGTAGCCAGGTGGAAAGCATGGCCAGCCGTAGAAAAATGCTTATTGAAATTCTCAATTATAGTGGATTTGTCGGTGGTGACAGTGTTTCCTATCTTCAGAGCGGTTGGAAGCTGGGAGGAGGTGTTCTTATTCTCCATGGACTTTACGGTGTCCCAGAACTTTTTTGAATTTGTGTTGCAGGAAGCAAATTTCTGCTTGAAAAAGCTAGCCTTGGCTGTTCTAACTGCCTGTGTATATTGGTTTCTGGCTTCCCTGAAAAGTTGCATATCACGGGGGCTGTTCGATGCTAATGCAGAACGCCATAGGATGTTTTTCTGTTGGTTAAGGGCAGTCAGGTCAGGAGAGAACCAAGGGCTATATCTGTTCCTGGTTCTAAATTTCTTGAATGGGGCATGCTTATTCAAGATGGTGAGGAAGGCATTTTTAAAAAATGACCAGGCATCCTCTACTGACGGGATGAGATCAATATCCTTCCAGGATACCCCGGCCAGGTCGATTAGAAAGGCCTGCTCGCTGAAGTGTTTCAGGGAGCGTTTGACAGTGATGAGTGGAGGTCGTTTGACCGCTGACCCATTACGGATGCAGGCAATGAGGCAGTGATCGCTGAGATCTTGGTTGAAAACAGCAGAGGTGTATTTGGAGGGCAAGTTTGTTAGGATGATATCTATGAGGGTACCCGTGTTTACGGAATTGGGGTGGTACCTGGTAGGTTCATTGATAATTTGTGTGAGATTGAGGGCATCAAGCTTAGATTGTAGGGTGGCTGGGGTGTTGAGCATGTTCAAATTTAGGTCGCCTAGCAGCACGAGCTCTGAAGATAGATGGGGGGCAATCAGTTCACATATAGTGTCCAGAGCACAGCTGGGGGCAGAGGGTGGTCTATAGCAGGCGGCAACGGTGAGAGACTTGTTTTTAGAGAGGTGGATTTTTAAAAGTAGAAGTTCAAATTGTTTGGGAACAGACCTGGATAGTATAACAGAACTCTGCAGGCAGTAGCAACAAAAGAAACGGGTCCGGATGGTGATGGAACTCCTCAGCTGGCTAGCTCCAGAATGATTTGAGTTTGCTCCGGGGTCGACGTAAGCCAATAGTCACACGGTTTGCAGCTAGCTAGCTGCGAAATCAAGGTGCAAGTGTCCAGAGCCTGCGGCTGGAGTCCGGGGAAACTGAGAGAAAAAGAGTCCCGGAATGCTCCGGTCCGAGTCGCGTTGCACAAAAGTGCCGGTAGATTATCGAGCTAAAGGAATAGCTGATGACCACTAAACGTGGGCAGCTGAAACACCAACGCTAGCCAGCAAACCGGCTAATTTCGGGGCAGCTACAGATTAGCTTCTGGCTAGCTATCGGAGTAGCTTCTGGTTAGCTTTCAGGCTAGCTTCTGAATTAGCCCCTGGCTAGCTTCCACGATGGATTTTCAGATTGAGGTAAATAATACTTTTTGTACTTGGTGAAGCGGGTTGCAGGAAAGCTTTTGCAGGAAAGCTTTTGTAGTTGAGTTCTTGGATAATAAAATAGATAAAAGATATGCGAAGAAAGGTGTAAATATATATATATACAGGACACAACAATACGGAACAGAAAAAGACGTCTGAACTGCTAAGCCACCTTGGACGAATTTATGAACAATTTTAAATTTACAGTAGACTTTAACAAGACCAGAATGCCTTTCCAGTGATCTGTGCAATTTTACACATTTTGCCATTGGACGGAGAGAGAATGTAGTAATTTTATAACACATTTCATGCAAATCTACTCATTTTGCCATGGAACCCTCTCTTTCTAAAATTATCTGCCGAAATTGTTGCAACCCCTATTTACTAGCCTGTTTCTCCTTCGTATCATCTGAGATTCCCAAAGATTGGAAAGCTGCCGCGATCATCCCCCTCTTCAAAGGGGGAGACACTCTAGACTCAAACTGCTACAGACCTATATCTATCCTACCCTGCCTTTCGAAGGTCTTCGAAAGCCAAGTTAACAAACAGATTACCGACCATTTTGAATCCCACCGTACCTTCTCCGCTATGCAATCTGGTTTCAGAGCTGGTCATGGGTGCACCTCAGCCACACTCAAGGTCCTAAATGATATCATAACCGCCATCGATGAAAGACATTACTGTGCAGCCGTATTCATCGACCTGGCCAAGGCTTTCGATTCTGTCAATCACCTCATTCTTATCGGCAGACTCAACAGCCTTGGTTTCTCAAATGACTGCCTCGCCTGGTTCACCAAGTACTTCTCTGACAGAGTTCAGTGTGTCAAATCGGAGGGCCTGTTGTCCGGACCTCTGGCAGTCTCTATGGGGGTGCCACAGGGTTCAATTCTCGGGCCGACTCTCTTCTCTGTATACATCAATGATGTCGCTCTTGCTGCTCTGATCCACCTCTACGCAGACGACATCATTCTGTATACTTCTGGCCCTTCTTTGGACACTGTTAACTAACCTCCAGACGAGCTTCAATGCCATACAACTCTCCTTCCGTGGTCTCCAACTGCTCTTACATGCAAGTAAAACTAAATGCATGTTCTTCAACCGATCACTGCCTGCACCTGCCCGCCCGTCCAACATCACTAATCTGGACGGTTCTAACTTATAATATGTGGACAACTACAAATACCTAGGGGTCTGGCTAGACTGTAAACTCTCCTTCCAGACTCACATTAAGCATCTCCAATCAAAAATTATAGAATCGGCTTCCTATTTTGCAACAAAGCATCCTTCACTCATGCTGCCAAACATACCCTCGTAAAACTGACCATCCTACCGATCCTCGACTTCGGGCGATGTCCTTTACAAAATAGCCTCCAACACTCTACTCAACAAATTGGATGCAGTCTATCACAGTGCCATCCGTTTTGTCACCAAAGCCCCATATACTACCTACCACTGCGACCTGTATGCTCTCGTTGGTTGGCCCTCGCTTCATACTTGTCGCCAAACCCACTGGCTCCAGGTCATCTACAAGTCTTTGCTAGGTAAAGCCCCGCCTTATCTCAGCTCACTGGTCACTATAGCAGCACCCACCCGTAGCACGTGCTCCAGCAGGTATATCTCACTGGTCACCCCCAAAGCCAATTCCTCCTTTGGCCGCCTTTCCTTCCAGTTCTCTGCTGCCAATGACTGGAACGAACTGCAAAAATCACTGAAGCTGGAGACTCATATCTCCCTCACTAGCTTTAAGCACAAGCTGTCAGAGCAGCTCACAGATCACTGCACCTGTACATAGCCTATCTGTAAATAGCCCATCCAACTACCTCATCCCCATACTGTATTTATTTATTCATCTTGCTCCTTTGCACCCCAGTATCTCTATTTTCACATTTATCTTCTGCACATCTATCACTCCAGTGTTTAATTGGTATTTTGTAATTACTTCGCCACCATGGCCTATTTATTGCCTTACCTCCCTTATTTTACCTCATTTGCACACACTGTATATATACTTTTTCTACTGTATTATTGACTGTATGTTTGTTTATTCCATGTGTAACTCTGCGTTGTTGTACCTGTCGAACTGCTTTGCTTTATCTTGGCAAGGTCGCAGTTGTAAATGAGAACTTGTTCTCAACTAGCCTACCTGGTTAAATAAAGGTGAATAAAAAATATATATATATTTTCAGTTTTAAAGCAAATTTCCTGCAATTCCACACATTTTGCCATGACATATGCCATGTTAAAGGGATATTTCACCACTGCTCTATTTCACTATATATGTCCATTAATATGTTATTAACATATAATATGTGTCATAAAAGTTTAGAATTTCGTCACTACATGCAAATACAAGCGGTTCTACATCTCACTGGTAGAAACGGGGCAGCTACATTACCTGGTTGTAAGAAAACCACAATATCCAGAATTCATAGCGATTTCAGGACGTGGAGGAACACCCCGTGGAGGTGTAAGAAATATCAAAATGTTTGTGTTTGTAGCCAGCACTTTCAGCCAGATGATTTCGAAATGGAACTGAAGTCTCAACTGATGGGGTTGCCATGTCGTCAAACTTTGAAAGGGGATGCCATTCTATCGATTTCCCCCTTCACTTCAAAGAGGGAAATATCCGATCAGCAAACATCATCAGCTCTGCAGAAAATAAGTAAATCTGCAGTGGGTGGTGAAGAAAGTGTACAAAAGGCTTATCCACATGGCTGTGGAGTGCAGAAATAACCACATGGTTGTCTACAAGGAGCCAGAGTCATAGCCCCCTGAACCCAGCATCCCTGCCAACATCGATTACAGCCTTGAGTCTTCTTGGGTATGATGTTACAAGCTGTGCACACCTGTATTTGGGGAGTTTCTTCCATTCTTCTCTGCAGATCCTCAAGCTCTGTCAGGTTGGATGGGGAGCATCGAACATCTCTGGAGAGACCTGAAAATAGCTGTGCAGCAACACTCCCCATCCAACCTGACAGAGCTTGGGAGGATCTGCAGAGAAGGGAAGGAGAAACTCCCCAAATACAGGTGTGCCCAGCTTGTAGCATCATACCCAGGAAGACTCGATGCTGTAATCGCTGCCAAAGGTGCTTCAACAAAGTACTGAGTAAAGGGTCTGAATACTTATGTAAATGTGATATTTCAGTTATTTATTTGTAATAAATTAGCAAAAAATTCCAAAAACCTCTTTTTGCTTTGTCATTATGGGGTATTGTGTGTACATTGATGACATTTTTTATTTATTTAATACATTTTAGAAAAAGGCTGTAATGTAACAAAATGTGGAAAAAGTCAATGGGTCTGAATACTTTCCGAAGGCTGTGTGTGTAACGGAATTCGTCCTCCTCATCTGACGAGGAGTAAGAAATGTCGGACCAATACGCAGCGTGACAAGTGTCCATATTATTTAATAATACTGAACACGACAACAATACAAAAATAACAAAGTGCATAGATAAGAAAACCGAAACAGTCCCGTAACGTGAACAAACAGACACGGAAGACAACCACCCACCAAACACAACAGAAAACAGGCTACCTAAATATGGTTCCCAATCAGAGACAATGACTAACACCTGCCTCTGATTGAGAACCATATCAGGCCAAACGAAAAACCCAACATAGAAACACAAAACATAGATAACCCACCCAACTCACGCCCTGACCAACTAAAACAAAGAAAATACAAAAGAACTAAGGTCAGAACGTGACAGTGTGTGTGTGTGTGTGTGTGTGGTTTGGTTTGGTTTGGGTCTGACAGGCAACCTTATGTTGCTTATACTTGGAGCTGGCCCTGGAGTCATTAAAATGTTGATCATAATGTAGGCATACAGAAATAAATGGTCATTTACATTTAAAAGTTTTTTAAAAATACAATAATTCTTAGCAACACATTTTTCAATGGAGAGAAAGAAAATAAGTAACCTATTACTTGGCCTATTTAACCTATTTAAAATGGGGAACTCATAAAACGTTCCTGCATATCTGGGATGCTCTTTTGAGTTTATTTTGATGCGTTTTTTATTATGCAAAATAATCTGATTTATTCAGCATAAACTTGTCAAGAACAACAACAGAAACAATAGAAATGTATAGGCTTACATCAGTGGAGGCTGCTGAGGGGAGGACGGCTCATAATAATGGCTGGAGCCGAGCAAATTGAATGGCATCAAATACATGGAAACCAAGTGAAAATAGGCCTATAAAAAGCCTTTTATTATGCATCAATATCAGGTTCATTTTGGAAATGGTAAGGGTCTTATCCATAATATTGTCTTATAATATTACCTTTCTCAGGACCTAACAAGCAACAACAGCTGGTGTGCAGAGGACAATTTCAATATTTTAATCTCAGTACAACATGCCTTTAAATTCTGTCTCAGAAAGGTGTAGACTACAACAGTTTATATTGATGAATTTAATATTGTAGTGCATTATTTCACAATAACCATCAATGTTTAATGCATACCAACTGATTGGATAAGAGAGCACAGAGAGATAGAGGAATTTAGGAAGAGATGCACTTGCTGAAAATGTACCAACCTGCATGTTAATTATTATTCACATTTCTCCCACATGTAACCATTACAAATCAGCAGAAATTCAAATGTTAATGAGTCATATATTGTAATTGCGTAGCCTATCAGATATATAATTACTGCATGTGATTTATGAAAATAATAATAATTTGAAATTATGATATATTATATAATTGTTGTATGATGTAATATGATATGATCCTCTATTATATTGGTCTGCATTATTATTATTGAAAATAATAATCCTATCATAATAATTCAGATTATGTTATGAGAATAAGCTTCTGCTAGGGAAAAAGCAGGAAGGATGATAAGGACATGTAGGCCTTAACCATTTATGACTAAAAAGAGAATAAGTTTTACAAGCTAAATTCTTTGTTTATGTTTTCAGTCATAAATATGGCTAGTGTAGGCCTATTTCTCCGAGGCAAAGCGAGAGCCGTGGCAGATATACAGTACCTGATTGTTAACACTAATGAACAATGTATCTGAAGGGATTTTTCAGTTAACTGACCAGTAGGCCTAGTCAAGGTTTCTGTGGATGGACAGAATAAATACTTGTCAAATAATACGTGTTCTTACAGCGTTGGGCAGGTTACTTTCTAAATGTAATCTGTTACAGTTACAAGTTACCTGTCCAAAATTGTAATCAGTAATATAACTTTTGGATTACCCAAACTCAGTAACGTAATCTGATTACATTCCGTTACTTTTAGATGACTTTCCCCTTAAGAGGCATTAGAAGAAGTCAAGAATGTATGTTACCAATTGAACGACATCTATTGCAGGATAAATCAATGTTAAAGTTTACATAGCTGGCCCTATATGGGTGTTACATTTTACTTTATGGGTTGGTTATGTAGGCCTCTTCTAACCCATCACTTTCTATTACATATAATAATACGATGACATTATATCTTTACATTAAAAAACAATGTCTATCAGAAATCCAGTAATTCCAATAAATGTTATACTCCTTGATCTTCAAGAATAGAACTTGGAAATATGGAAGTATAGATTAGCCAAATTGTTTTACCTGAGCAGGACCATAAAACTAAGGACTTATTAGCCAACCCTACTCTGTTGTTTATGATTGTGTTGTCATGGAGGTCTGATTGGGCTCATTGATTCGAGTTGAAAAATAAATGCTGCGCTCATGGAATGGCATGCTTTGAGCACTACTGAAAAGTGCTATTTACATGTGAAAAATGAATGCAAAATGCTGCATTTGCTATAGGCCTATTGTTTACCTTTTTGTTGGTGACACTTTTATATCTTGATAATATGCAGCTGTTTAAAGTGCAAATCCACAGATGAAACAATAACGAAACGACCACCCCGCCTCTGTTTTGTTAAAAAGCTGAGAGATGGGCCTGGAGAAATGTAACAGCTCTCAGATTTATAGACAGAGCTATGGACTGACCATCCATGATATAACAATTATTGTTTTAACCATGTTATGAGACTATACAGTGTTTGTGTATATTTACAATGTTTACAAACATTGGAGAAAAACAAGCTTATATTGTGGGTTCTCATGGAGTGTGACAGTTGAACTAAGCTCATGAGGCATTTATAAGTTCTATTCTTCAAGAATCAATGGATATATAGTATATATATATAATTTATAAGTCAAAAAATGGATGTAGCAACTACAGATTGCTCCTTTAAGTCTATCAAAAGTGTGCAATTTTTTTTTTATCAGCATGAATTAGATTTTTTTTATTCCATAGGCTGGGATCCGCACTATGCAGCTGTTGCAAGAGCGCATTTTTCACTGGCTGTCCACTGGTTTCAAAAACA